>NC_135785.1:226823544-226843544 GCF_051106095.1 Pogona vitticeps | reverse complement strand
TGAAGTTTATCTGGACTTGCATAATATGGATCACGTTGAAATGTGTGCAGAAAATTATCTTAAGCTAGAGGCTTTTTTAATTGAAACTCAGAACTTAAAACATTACTTGATTTAATGTTGGCTGGAATCTGTACTGGCAACCAGATTTTCTGCAGAAATCTCCATTGGCAAATAAATATTCTGAGGAAACCCACTGTGCATAATTTTTATTACCCTCCAGATGTTTTTTATTTCAACCACCATAAGCTTCAGCCATCATGACCTTTAGTAAGGGACTGTGGGAGACTGTTGTCCCAGATGTAGTGAGCTGAAGATTACACATTGCAATAGGGGGGTTCTAATGTGCTCAGTTTACTTTGATTCTTCTCTCCCCTACAACATAATATGCGACTACACTTCATTAGTTGACTGAAATGGTTCAGGTTGCAAACTTTTTTTACAGCAGGTTCTTGTTCTTTAGCAGAATAATTTCAATCAGCAGGAATCATGTGTATTAATCATGTTCAGATTATATTCAGCTGGGTTTTTTTTTCTTAAGCCTGTACCTTGAGTTTGCCTTGCAAAAATTATTTCATACTGTGTATAATCTTTGATTTTTTTTTCATTCAGCTGAGCTGGTAGGTCTTTGTTTTTTTAAAAAAAGTTCTAAAACAATGCCTTTTGTGTTTCAGCTTTGGGGAATCTGAATTATGTAGTTCTTTGACAAGTTCTTTTATTATCAGAAACTGTTTCTTATCCCAAAATTACTTACATATCTGATATATCAGAACGCACGTGCAGAGTGTTTATCATCCCCAATTACCCCCTACCAGCACAAGAATAATGGATTTTGTGAAAGTAATTATGTGGGTAGACAACCTGAGAAAAAAGAAATTGCTCCTGCATAATCAAATAGATTGGGGAGCAAGTAGGAATCAAACTATACTTTCAGAGAAAGAGGACTGTAGTAATTCAAAATACAGGAGCAGTATATGTTTGAGTACCTCTGCCTCAAATCTAACTCTAATTCTCATAGATTACAAGTAATCAGTGACTAAAGTTGGGATCACCCATCCCCATCAAGCCAATCCATCAAGTTCCAATGACTCTAAATGTGCCTTCTGGTACACATTAGCTGGGAATGAGGGGTTCATCTGGTTAACATTTTAGTGTACACTTCCTGGGCAATCCACATATCAAAATACAGTAAAACTTTGCTATTCATGTTTTCCCCTCAGATTTTGCAATCCTGCTCTCCAGTAAAGAAAACAATTTATGCACAGTTACACAAAGTAGGAGAACATGCATTGAGAAGTGTATATATTTCTGGAGATAATGCTCGAGCTGCTACTGAGGTGAACTTCAGCAGCACAGCTCACCTTTGCTTTCCTCCGTGGATAGCGCGAGACTTCTGGTATCACAAGATTAGCATAGGAGGAGAGGGGGGGATGTTAGGTTATATAAGAGCCATTCCCCCCTCTCCTCTTCCTCTTCCTTTGCTCGCATCGGTCAAGGACAAAGCCCCTCTGCTCAGTGCTATGACTAACTGCATCATCGTTTGAGGCCTACAAGGCAACATTGTTCAGGAGTCTGTGGGGGGTAGCATCAGCTCCCTCCCGTGGTTTGACACTGATTTAATTTATGTTGTGTTGTTGTGCATAACAATTGTCTTACTTTATTTCACTTATTTAATTTTATTTGATTCTTTTATTTGATTCTTTATTTCTTTAATTCGTTTTGTGCTGTGAAATTTAGAAGTGGGAGGGTGGTACCACGACTGTGTGGCTTGCACGGATCGTGCTTTGGCACAATCGGAGCTTAGGACTTGAATAAATTTTAGCTTTTGGAAGAGAGCTCGCAAGTCAGAAGGGCCGAGAAAAGGGGCCACTGCATTTGAGTGCCAGCCCGATGCATTGCCTTAGGCAAGGGCTGGATACGTAAGAAGCAGCTGAGGAGCGGCACAGCCACTTGGATCAGCGGTTGGGGCACTGACAATGTGGCCACTTGAATTCTCGGCAAGTCAGCTCCAAGGGGAAAGAGCTCGCAAGGCAGACGGTTTATAAAAAGGGGCTGCCGCATTCGTGTGCCAGCCCGACATCTTACCTTTGAAGGGGACTGTCATGAGTGCAGCCGAAGATCTGCAACCTGAAGGGTTAACTGTAGCTGAGGAGAATGCTGAGCGATTAGAAATACAAACACCTGAATCACCTTCAGATTCTCCTCCCCCAATAGACAGGCCACAAGAACTTGGGGTCAGGGACTCACCCATTTGTTGCTTAAGGGATCCTTTGAGACCTCTGTGCTTTAACTGATTCCGCACTACAACAGGCCCCCCTTTGCCAAAGGATGGCAACACTGATTATGTTTAATAAAATGTGGCCTGTGATTAACCCATAATTCTTGTCTCATGTCTTCATTCTGGGATTGGGAGAGCAATGTGTAAGACCCATTATATCAGGGAATATTGCTTGTAAATGACATACATTAAGGAAAACAGTGCACAAACATACACATATCAGGAGAAAAGGATATAGATATGTATATGAATTTTTATGAAGTTAAAAAAAAGAAACAAAAAAGAAAAATGGGATAAGATCAACCAAAGGATAGAAAAATGAAAAAACAGAGGAAAACTGAAAGTGAGATTTTTCTCCATCCCTATTTGATTGATTATCTTTCTTCCACAATAGTTAAAAACAACAGCAAATTAAAGTACAACAAAATGACACATATTAAAATAGAATTATATTCACTTATATAATTATAATACAATTAAAATATACGAACAAGCATTAATCATAGATTATGTGTATAAACAAGCATTGTTCACAGATAATTTTTATTCAAGACATTAAGTCCATGTCGTTAGATGTAAAAGTTCGCATAGCGTTCTCCACTATTATTGCTACAAGGTCTTATGCTGGCAGAGCAAAATAACATTCTATAAAGCAATTCTAAAAATGGGGGCAGCCCAAAGAAAATTCTATAACATTCTAACAGGTCTTCAGATCACTGGCAAATTTGGCACAGTTGTAGTAGACAGTCTGTTCCTGCTCTGGGCCAAATTTGGGAAAGGGTTTTCAAGGTATGATAAAGTAAAACTATCCCCTACCCATGCAAAGTCAAGCGATCCTAAATGTTGCCAGATTTTAAATAGCTCATACAAATTGAAAAGAGTTTATCTTGACAGAGAATACCTAGTTCCTGCTGCTTTTCTTTTATTCAGAAAAAATGCCGGCAAAATACTGCTCCCAAAGAAAGTCATTTCAAAAGAGAAAAACAACTACAGTAATTTGTAATAAGACCAAACATGCCTGGAATATGCTTACCAGCAAGCGGGTTGCAAAGTAAATACATTGTTGCAGCTTCATGGACTGGGAAGGGAGATGTTTGGAGCGTAATGAGAGGTCCTAAGAACAGTCAAAAGACAGGTGTTTTTTTTTTTCAAGAGTCAAAAAACCAGGCTTGCTTTAAAGAAAGTAATGAAGTGACAGTTCTCCAAAAATGGACATTTTGTCATGTATCTCTAGGGAATTAGCATACAATTTTGTAAGGCATATTCAAAGTATTTCTGCATTATAAAAGCACAGAGCAGTTGTAAAATGGCACCTTGAAGATTCACACACCCTTTAGATATCTCATCTCAACCAGAAGACCGAGATACTTTTTCTCCCTCTCTAAAGGTCTCAGTAACTCACTGTGAGACATTTGTAGTAGAAATAATAACAAATTTCATTACTTGTTATAGACTTGTATATGCTGCACACGTACTTAGCAAGCAACCAAACAGATCAACAGCAAACAAACAACTGCCACCAACCCAAGAAAGACAGGGAAAGGGCACTCAGCAGAGAGGTGGGTCTCTCTTTGAATTGAAAGGCTAGAAGGAATGATTGGTTAGTGCTGGATAGATAGACAATCAGCCCAGCCCAGAAATGTTCCTCCCAGTCACTCAAATTACAAACAGCATGAGAGAATGGAAATAAAACTCCAACATCATCCAGGGTGATGTGTAGTAATTTGCTGAACTGGTACCTTACAGTTTGAATTTTTTTACAAAGGACAGAAGCAATCTGGCAGCAACTGTCAGAAGGTAGTACATAAATTACTTCAGAAGGCTGATGACTGATGACCAAGGATATTAACACATGCAGTTTTCTTCCCAAGAAAATATGATGTGACAGAGGCAGACAATGTCTGAAAATCAAAAGGCTACATTCAGATTTGACCTAAAATGATGTGCAAAATAGTCTAAAACATGTTGAAATCAAACAGTTTAGTTCTTTGACACCCACTCCACTACATATGACAAGATAAACTGGAAGAAGGTCCCCCGTTTTGCTAGAATTGTTTAAATGCCTCATTTTCTGTAGCTCTCTATTATAATTGTAGTCAAATATCCACATGAGACATTGTGAGAGTCCATTTGTGAACTTTTACAAAAAACATATAAAGTTCTATTAGAAGAAGAATTTACTGTAAACTGCAATAAATGGAGTTGTGAAGGCAAGAAGGATGTCTCCATTCCAATCCACACTCCCATTTAACCCAACAGGACTTTGTTCGGAAGGTTTCTTATACAGTGGTGTCCCGCATAGCGACATTAATCCATTCCAGGATTAACATCGCTATCCGGATTCGTCGCTATGCGGGGGGGGGGGAACCCATAGGAACGCATTAAACAGAGTTTAATGCGTTCCTATTGGGGAAAAACTCACCGCTATGCGGGGAATCCTCCATCCGGCTGCCATTTTCGCTGGCCGGTAAGCGAGGGCAGGGCGCGAAAATGCTGCGGTCAGCCATTTTCTGCACCTGGCAGCCATTTTGGAACTGCCGATCAGCTGTTCCCAAAACATCACAATGCGAAGATCGGTAAGCGAAACGCTTACCCATCATCGCAATGCGATATTTTGCCTATTAAACATCGCAATGCGATCGCATTAGCGATTGCAAAAAACGCGTCGCTATGCGGATTCGTCATTAAACGGTGCGCTTGTTAAGCGAGGCACCACTGTATATGCATGAGAGAGTTCTTTTGCATAAACTTGCATAAGCAGTCCATTCATCAATCAGTCTATTGATTGATTTGTCCATCCATCCGTCCATCCATCCATCGGGCTTTCTGCCCCATATTCTGACTATTACAGTGATTAAAATTTGTGATGATACCCTACTTTTTCTCCTTATTCAGAGCTTGGGAAAGTCACCTTTTAAATCAATAGTTCCCAGAATTATATACTGTAGATTAATGCTGCTTTTTAAGGCCAACTCCCAAATGACCTTTAACAAAGAGACATCTGAGGGTCAAACTAAATGATACTGTTAGCTAGAGTAATGCAAATACCATCTGCTTCAATTGGGTCTGAATTGTTTGTCTTACAAATCATGACTGATTCACCTTGAGTTGATTTGTAGCCCACTGCCTTTAATTTGTGTTTGAACATTTGAAAGTATTTGTATATATTTTTCTAGGGGAAATAGGGAAAGTAAAGGGCTCTGAACAGAGATATATGTGAAATCCGATGCCTTCAATTATGGCTTAGCCTCCAACATGCAGGCAAAGTTCCTACCAATTTTCTTCCTTTTCTTCCTCACTCTACCTCTGGGAGTCGTGCTATTTAGGCAACTTAATTCCTATTCTTAATACTACTGTGACCTATACCACTTAAATACCACATGATGGCATAAATTTCGCACCCAGATACAGGCACTCAATTGATTGGATTGAGATGTGCAGCTGGTTGAAAAAAAGGACAAAAATGGTCCAATCAGCACTTACTCTACCTCCTGAAAATTCAAGTGAAGCAAATAACAGTGTCACTTCATTCATTCTGACATGCTTCTTTTGCAAAATGGTCGCTGATTACAGGCATAGGAAATTGCCTCTCAAAGACTCCATGACTTGGGTTCCTAGGAGAACTTTGGATCTTCCTTGGGCCCTGAGCTGTTATTCCTCTTCTACTTTGAGCTTCCTTCTCCCTGGGACTCTATGATTAAAGTGTCCAGGAGAGCTTGAGCTTCTTATCTGGGCTTGAGCTGTCAATATACTTTTGTTTTAGGATTTTTGGTTGTTACAGTATTATTTCCATTTTCCAAGTGAGTTTTTTTTTTTAAAAAAACAACAACAGCTTTTTAAAATCTTGAAGAGCAGGTGCAAAGATTTTTGATTCAATTTGTGTGCCATTCCAGATTTCCTCTTCTGATCTGTTCGGAAACCATCAAATACCTGTTGGAAGTGCAGCTTCCTTAAATACGTTTATTTGTTGTAATGTGCTGTTGTGTTTTGTAACTGGAAGGTAAAGATGGGTTCAGTTTGCAAGTCTAATTGTCTACACTTAAATCTCTGAGGAAAGTACCCTGTTGATTATAATCCTCAGGCGACATGGAAGGATCAACCTGGAGCTCACAGCAACATTGGGTTGACTGATGCTTCTTGTTAATATTAATTGGCTCATAGTTATATTTTACTTCAAAATACTATTCTTTATCAATTCTCAGGTATGATTGCACCATTCAGGAGAGTGAATCAAATGGTTGGGATGGCTGATTTTGGCTATCTGGCTAAGTGAACAAATTGTGCTATTTAATATATACTTATATTTTCTTTTGACCCCCCCAGGTTGAACCACTGTGGGGATTTCCTGTCCCTTGGAAGAAATCTGTGCATATTTTAATGTACAATTTTCTAAAATTCTGCACTTTTGTCCATGTTGTTAGATTTAGGCACCCATTATCTAAATCATATTTGTGTGCATTTATAGAAATGTGTGCATTTTTCTATGTGTATTTTTAAGTGTGCACTGGTGGACACTTATTTTATTTTGTTCCAGAGAACACACTGCAAGCCTGTGGATTTTCAGCAACAAACTGCATTGAGATCTATGTTCAGTGGCATAGGTCTTCATGCCTGTTTAGCTTTAGGATGTGCCATAGCATGGGGGAGAACTGCATTAGTTGCTTTGCTTCCAGTAGTAAAATGTAATGGGAAAATCTTCTCATCTGCCCACTTGTTTGTTTCTGCTACTCTTTGCTGAGCCAAGACTGCATTTACACAGATATATATAAGAAGTAGGGTAATCCAGGAAATAATCATCCACACAAAACTACTAATAACTAGCATCCCATTTTCCTTTCTTCATCAGACATTTGTGTCGCAATCTCATCACCTCAGCTGCCTCTTCCTGAGATGATATCAAGTCCTTGTCATTTTTCTTCAGTCTATAAAAATGAGTCAGAAACTACTCAGCCCTTTGGGGGGGGCTTTTGTTTTCTGTCTGTCTTTCTTTTTTAGTTTAAAGTTATACAGAATTAACTTGGGGATATTATATATGTTGTCGTGAAATTTCTACCCCAGCAATTACCTTCACTTCAGCTTTGAGGATTATAGGATTATAAAGTACGAGCAAGTTACACTCAAAATATACTTGCTGGGTAGCTTATTGGAACTTTTACTCTAGGATAGAAATAGGTTATGCTTATCATTGACTATGCTGTCTTAGGCTCCCAAGAACTATAGTCCAACAAGAGCATGAAGGCCAGAACTTGCCTACTCTTGCCCTGGTAGATAGCTGCCATTGAAATATTCATTAGAGTTTTATTGCTAATCTAGAGAGTGGACCCATTGAACTGCTTGCTGAATGATAAGTAAACACTTACAGAAAGTCCAGAGAGTTGGACTGGGTCTACCCTGCTTGGGACTAGCAATAGGATATGGGTCTTCATCTTCAAAACACAGTAACCATACTGAATAGTTTGAAATAACAATGCCAACACTGCATGGCCTTCACAGAGGCTGGAGGACAGCAGGAGCCTCTCTGAAGAATATGAGGACTTTGAACGCATTTGGTTAAAACCAGCACTTTAAATTGTTCCCAGAAATGGATTGGCAGCCCCTCAAACGGCTGTAAAAGGGTGTTACATGAGCCTATAACCAGCCACAGTAAAAATCTAGCTGCAGTGTTTTGGACCCACTGAAGTTTCTGAAGACTTTCTGACGGCAACCTTATTTGAGGGGAGGGGCACTGGAATTCTCATCAAGCTCCTGCACATGAAATGTAAACCCTGTCCCTAGCCCTAATCTTAATTGCAGTTCTCACAGCGGTCAGAAAGTACCTGAGAACTCACTTAAGTCAAGAAACTTAAGTGAGTTCTCAGGTACTTTCAAATAGGGCATTTGTATTCCGTTTAAGCTTCCCTTTCTTTTTCTTTCTTTCTTTGACCTTTTTATCCTTCTCCAACCCTGGTTTATTTTTTTGTACTTATTTGTTTCACACATAAAGTCTTACCCTATAGTGCTTCCATTTGCAGTCTGAATCTTGGGGTTTTCAAGGATATTTTCCTTATTTTTTTTTCCCTTCAGGATCCTAGCACTCCCATCACTGCCTGAAAAAGAGATGGGGGGGGGGTTGGAATTAGTATAACATGGCTTCCCGGTCCACAAAAAGTAAGGTGGGAAATCATAAGAAGAGAGGCATAATAGATGAAGAAAGACTTTTGCTTTTGCTTTTTATGCTTTCCCTTTAAGAATGATATAGAAGAAGAGCTATCAAGCACAAAGAATCAAGGAGCAGCAGAGTGTTCTCTTCCCTCCCTGTAAAATCAATTCTGGATTTATCTTTGATTGCTATTGCATCTTTTAAGTCCAAGTCCCTAATAGAAAAGGGATCAGTCTGCTAACTATGTGTAAATTCTCAGTTTTGCAGGACAACAAAAAGAACTCAGACTCCAAAAAGGACACTGCTAGCTGATGGAACATGGAGGGTGCCCAGATGTTTCATAGTCAAGCCATTACTGTGTTTGGAACCATTTAAACCTGTAATGTTCTGTTTCATTTTTAAATTAAATGTGTCTTCTATTCCTGCTGTTGTGCTACTTTATTCCACAACCAAGTGGTATTTCCTTGGGAAAATGTATTTAGAGGATTGCTGCTAGTTTGCTAAAATGGCTTCCAAACATATTTGTCCTCCATCCTGGAGGGGGGGGGCGGCGGTGCTTGCTATTACCCCAATTCTAGACTTCTTCAGATACTCAGTGATATGGTTCAAAACAGTAATTTTTTTCAGCCAACAAACAAGAACTGGAAGCTTGGGGAGTTAATAGAGTTTTTTCATCTCAAAGTGTCCCTCTGATCTAATTTTAGATAGCAGGCAATATGACAACTTTAGCCACTAATTAGAATTATGCGCTGGAAATTATTTGTTGCAATCCCCCAAGCTTATTACAACAAAGAGGCACTGATAACACTGCCAATGTAAACCCAGTCGGAGATGATTTTCAGGGAGAAAACCATGAACACTGTGAAATGCTGTCTTGGGCAAGTGTTTGAAGCACATCAGGCTTCAGGACCAGCTATTTTAGTAAATTCAGTATTTTCCCAGCGACACTGAAAGTGCTAGATGATTCTGTGGTTTGTCATGCCTATGTGTGCGTGTTTGTGTGTACATATTTTTAAGCCACTAAAACTTCTGAAGCAGTCTTTGAAGTCAGTTGATAATTAAATTTCAATTCTCATTGGTTTTTTTGGAACCAGCACAGCAAGAACTTGTGCTGCTACACTCTGTTGAATTCTGATTATATTCATTCGGGATTAAGGACTAATTCGTGCTAAAAGATTTTGTTTGTTCTGTAAGAAAATGTGATCCTAAGCAGCTTGTACTTTGTGCTGTTTGTTCACACAGGTTTTGAACTGAATTGGAAATGGAATTCTGGGCCAAGATATACTTTCTACCACACTTTGTCACTTTATTTATTTGTTCATTTACTTATTGCATTTATGTCCTTCCTTTCTCGAGTGAGCTCAAGACCAAATAGAAATTTGAACCCCAGGTTTCTGGAGATGTAAAGTATTATCACTATACCACACCAACTTTCACCACCTATAAGTGAGTTGCCATGCTGGAGAATAAGGAGTTGGCTTTATGGGATATGCAGTCCCTGGATGGAGAATTCCAATGCTTTGAAGTCCCATATGATCATTGCTCTTCAGTGGCAATGAGGTAGAGGCCAAGAAATACATAACGGGGCCACTTCATGGCTCATAAGTAGAGATGGGGATGACATACCATTTTGGCGAGTCGTCCTGCTTTGTGAGTCATCAAAAGTTGATGACTCAAAAAGCACAAAGTTACCCCCATAAAGCAATGAATAACTGAGTTATTTATTGATTTGTGGGGAATCCAGGCTGCCCTTTTCAAAGATGGCTGCTGTGGCTTCATTTAGGGTAGGGAAGCCTAAGCTGCCATCTTTGCAAAGGGCAGCCAGTCTGCCTTTTTACATGCCATGGCTGAGAGGCCAGATGGAGACAGCGGAAGCGGTGATTCAGGTAAGGGAGTGTTGGTGGGGTGGGGGTAGCTAAGGTAGGGAGAGGAAAAGGTTGGGGGTAGGCTGTTGGGGTGGGGGGCTATGGGCGGGGTTGCTGCCTATCAGTCACTAATCAGTTAAACAGCGGCTGGTATGCAGAATAGTTTTTTTAATAGGAAGGGGGTGTTGGTGGGGGTGAGGTGGGGACTAAGGTAGGGAGAGGAAAGGGGTAGGGGTGGGCTGTTGGGGTGTGTGGTTGTCGGTGTGTGTGGCTGCCTATTGGCCAATCAGTTGATCTGCGGCCAGTAGGCAGAATGTTTCTTTCTTCTTCTTTTTTGTAAGACGAAGGACAAATAAAAATGGGTAAATATTCATCCCTTCGTATTCATGGGGTTCTCTGGAACCCACAAATATGAAGGGACAAATATTTAATGAATAGGATATTTTCATCAAAAAAGCTGATCTGTTTTTATATTCATCCCCATCTCCATTTCACAGCAAATGCAGTACAGTTATTAGATGCTGAACAAGGACTCAGAAGACCTACATTTGAATCTGAACTGGCACATGAAATTTGTTGGGTGACACTGGAATATTCACAGTCTCTGAACTTGACTTACCCCACAAGTTTGTTGTGTAGATAATGTGGGAAGGAGGAGTGCTATGTTTGTCACTATCAGCACATTGGAGGGAAAACAGAATAGAAATGAAACAAAAACATTAATGTTTAAACAGCAGAACTGGCAATGTGGGAATCTACTTCCATGCATCTCTTTGGGTTATTGTTTTATTTATTTTTCCGAATTTATTTATTTTCTGAATTATTGGCATGCTCAGGTCTTTTTTTGACTTCCTGTGAGAAGTGACCTGACAAGATGTCATGTGTGTATGTTATGTGCCATCGATTCTGACTTATGGTGAGTTTTTTGAGGCATATGAGGTAATTAAGAAATAGATTTATCGGAAGATTATCAAAAGAGTATTCTAATCTTTCCAGGTTTAAAAAAAATTAAAAAGGGAAAAAAATAGTTTTATCAGTGCCACACCCCAGTGAGTTTCCATGGCCAATCTGGAATTTGAACCCAAATCTTTGGAGTCTGAGTCTAACTCACTGTCCATTATACTACACTGGATGAGGGTGAGCAAATTGAAGCTTAATCCTGGAAAGACAGGAGTGCTTCTCATCAGTCATAAGGCAGATCAGGGAATTTTAAGAAAAGCAAAGTGTGTTGCTTACATTCCACCCCATAGTGCTTAAAGCAATCTCTGGCTTAAGGTTCCTGCTAAACTCTGTACATGTGTGCGCACGATTCCACTTCCCTCTGTGCATCTCTCTTCTGCACAGTGATTGCATTAGGTTCCGGTCACGACGGAACCCAGTGCATGAGGGGGGGGGTGAAGTCAAGTGTGCATGCAAGGACGAAGCCGTGCATAGGTGGAGCCCCACCCAGCAGGGCTGAAAATTAGAGAATATGTCGCCCTGTGTGCTTTGCAATTTAATACAATTAGATTATTTGTTAGACTATCCATGAAGATTCAGGTTCATAGCTTGGGTGTATCCTGGGTTCATCCCTAAGCCAGATTTTGGTATCAGCTAGAAGTGCATTTGCACAGTTAAAGTTGGTGCATGAGCTGTGTCTGTTCATGGAGATATCTGACTTAGTTACAGTGACACATGCATTAGTTACATCTCATTTGGATTACTCTGACCCATAGAGACCCTATGAATGTGTGACCTTCAAAATATCCTATCATAATCGTCCTGCTCAGCTTTTGGAAACACAAGCTTTTATGGAGTCAATCCATCACATATTTGGTCTTCCTCTTTTCTTGCTGCCTTCTGGTTTTCCCAGCATTATTGCATTTTCCAGTGACTACAGTACTGCCTTCTCATGAGGTGCCCAAACTACAGCAGCCTCAGTTTCATCATTTTTGCTTCTAAAAATAGTTCAGGTTCAATCTGATCTAATACCCACTTGTTCATTTTTTTGGGGGGGGGGGGATCCAGGCTATTCAGAAAGATTTCCTCTAGCACCATACAGTATTTCAAAAGTATCAGTCTTTTTCCTGTTGATTTTTTTTTTCACTGCCCAGCTTTTACATCCATCCATAGTAAATGGAAATACAATTGTATTGAGGATATTGGTCTTGGTTTCCATGGACACATCCTTGCATTTCTGGTTCCTTCATGGCTGCCCTTCCAAGTCTCTGTCTTCTGTGGTTGGGTTTTTGTTTTTGTTTATTGGCTGCAGTCTTCATTTAGTTGGATGTACTGCAGCACACAAAATCTTAATTTCATATTTCTCCATATTTATTTATTTGGGGATATATTTGTAATTCAAAACAAACATATCAAATTGCATTTTAAAATGGCTAGTTTAGGCTAGAACACATTTTGAAACACGTTTTTGTTGGGGGCAGGGGAAGACATTTATAATTCTGTGTTTTTCAAGGAAGTAGATGCCTTTTCAAGAAAGTAGATGGGCAAAGCAGTCCTACCAAGCTCCTGAAACCAAGGTTAGAGAAAACAACCAGGGCTGGTCTTACCATTTGACAGGTTGAATCAGTTTCCTCAGTTGGCAAAATGGGAGAGGCCTTGGCTTGCTTTACTCCCACGACATTGGAAAGACCCTCACTGTTGAAATCTGAGGTCCCTCCTTCTCATCCATTGTGCCTTCCCTTGCCACAAACCACATCTCAGTTGTGAGTTGTTGTTGTTGCTGTTATTTATTTATTTACGTATTTATTTATTTAATTTATACCCCACCCTGCCCACTACCTGCCTTGCCTCTCTGCACATAAAGAACCACAGTGAAGGCTAGAACCATTTAGTCATAGACAGCAGGACTGCCCTGGCAAAGAGCAAGAGCACGAGATTTATTTTATTTATTTATTTAAAATATTTTTAGCCCACCTTTCTCCTTGAAAAGGACCCAAGGCAGCTTACAACAATGCAAGACAATATTTAAAGTTGAAAACAATGAATATGCAACAGTGGTTAGCATCATTAAAAGACAATATTTAAAATTATGAACAATGAATAAGGAGGCATCTTACATCAGAAATAGGCAACTTTAAGGCAAAGATCATAAGTATACAAAAAATTTGAAACTATCACTCCAAGAAATGGAAAACACAAAAATGGAAAACACAAGTAGTACTAAGAATCCAGTCAAAGCAGTAATGCATAACAATCTGTCTCTGGCCAGTTGTCCTAGTTACTTCCTGGCTCGATTACTGTAATGTGCTCTGTGTGGGGCCGCAGGTGGAAAGTGTCAGGAGACTTCAATGGGTTCAAAATACAGCAGCCAGATTGCTGACTGGGGCTTGATACAGGGACCACATAACCCACCCACGCACCCCATTGCAACAGCTCTGCTGGCTGACAATCACTTACCAGACACAATTCAAAGTGCTGGTTTAAACCTATAAAACCCTAAATGGAGAAGGATGCACACAGGAGAAATGTGGGGATGGTGACAATCTGTGACAACATAAAGGCAAAGCAGGCATGTGTGCGATGGAGGAAACATTACTGCCACAACTTCTCCTCCCATCTTAACTGGTGGCAGCCTTAGACTGTTGCTGAGAGCAGCCTTCACCATCCATCCCTACTCTGTTTTAGGAGTAATTCTGCTGTAGGATATTAAGGAATCTCTTGCCACTGCTTTTTTCAAGGGAAGACTTGAAGTTTTAGACTAGGGAATCACTGAAAATGGTCCATAAGGATGAATGGGATACTGTCCCTCCTCAAGCTCAGGCTACTCTTAGCCAGCCCACTTCTACCTGCCTCCTTACAGAAGAAGGTCAGAATCCCATCGTGCCGGACTCTTGGTCTCATCTCATTGTGAGTATGTAATAAAGAGAGAGAGAGAGAGAGAATGACTGACTGTGAGTCAATAAGTCAACCACTCAACTTTGAAACCAAGCAGCAGCAAGAAAAAACATTTCTAATTTGGGAGCAAGGTGCATTTTTCTGCCTCTCAACTGAGTGGTGGAGTGGATGGAATTTGAGGGAAGCAGCATCTGAGTGCCTGCCTGTTTGTTTCTCTCTGAAAATGTGATGTGTGTGTATATGTACGTATGTATGTATGAATGAATGAGTTAGTCAGTCAGTCAGTCAGTCAGTCAGTCAGTCAGTCAGTCAATCAATCAATCAATCAATCAATCAATCAATCAATCAATCAATCAATCAATCAATCTCCACTTTTGCCCTTGACTGTGCATTCCAGTTGTGGATCTGCCCATCACTGGTTGCTCCACCTTCTGCTCTATTATTGACTATAGGCACCAACTGCCATCACTGTTGGGAAACTGGACTCTGTGTTCTGTCAAGTCTATCCTCATATGAATGTGACCTGATGTCACTAAGGGACACTTGAATCCCTTTCTTTCCCTAGAAATTAGGGTTACCATAGGCTTGATTTTCCATTGGGTGTGGGAAATGTTCATTTTAAAATATTTTTTGGCAATTTGTGCTTTGGGACAGAACCTGAAGTTTACAAAATTCATTCTATGAGTGTGAAACAGATTGGTTTTACCATCCAAAATAATAATTGTGTACTGTATTGTCAAGTCAGTTCTGACTCACTGTGACCCATTTCAGGGTTTTCTAGGTGGAGAGTACTCAGAAGTGGTTTACATTTCCCTTCTTGGGGATGCCCTGGGACTATGCAGCTGGTGCCCAAGGCCACAGAGGCTGGCTCTTCTCCTGGGAGACACACTGGGGAATCAAACTTCCAACTTTTGTCTCTGCAACCAGGTACCTAGTTCATGGAGTCATCCAGCCAGTCCTCATGTATTATTGTTGTTATGTGCCATCAAGTCCCCTCTGGCTTATGGCAATCTTATAAATGAATAGCCTCCAGAATGTCCTGTTTTCAACAGCCCTACTAAGCTCTTGTAAATTTGAGGATGTAGATTCCTTTAGGGAGTCATGTTTGGGCTTCCCCTTTTCTTGCTGCCTTCCACCTTTCCAAGCATTATTGTGTTTTCCAGAGAATTTTGCCTTCTCACAATATGCCTAAAGTATGACAGCCTCGGTTTCATCACTTTTGCCTCCAGAGATATTTTGGCTTGATTTGTTCTAGGAATCACTTGTTCAATTATTTTATTTTTTATTTTGGCAATGCAGGGTATATGCAAAGCTACCCTCCAGCACCATAAGAATCTTTTTTTTTCCCCTATCAGTTTTCTTTACTGTCCAGATTTCACATCCATACATGGTGATCAGGAATATTAAAGTGTAGAAGATTGTAGTCTTGGTCTCCACTGACACATCCTTACACTTGATTATCTTTTCTAGTTACTTCATTGCTGTCCTTCTGATTTTCAGTTTTCTTCTGATCCTCTCGGCTGCAGTCTCCATTTGGATTGATGACTGAACCAATATATGCAAAACCTTCAATAGTTACAATTTCTTCATTGCCAACATTATAGTTGAGTAGATCTTCTGTTGTTATGATTTTTGTCTTCCTAACATTCAGCTGCAGTCATGCTTTGGACATCTGCAGTCACAGTACACAGGAGCCATATTAGAGATAGGGAGAGAACAGGTTGATGTAGAGATACCTTGGACTAACCCCTGTTGCTGTCTGTGTGGATATCCATATAAGCTCCGCTCAACTGAAGATACATTTGGGAAGATACATTTAACAAAAATGATGCTTCGTTGCTGCTCAAAATCAGGGCCCCCTGCACGTTCCATTTGGTACATCAAGGGAGCTGGTGTGAAGCTGTGGGACCAAACACAAATATTCTCCTGATGAGGACCTGTCATTCCAGCAGAGCTTTGTGCCTTCACAGAGACCTTGGGAATCTGAAAATGCAACCGTTAAGCGCAACAGCCTGTGGAGAATGATAAGCTTAAAGCCCTCATTTATTACAATCTCCATTGAAATCAGCTCAGTCCCCAATGGCCCCCGCTGATGCATTTTTTCTGAGCTGCCAGATAGGAAACTTGGCAAATGCAAAATCGCTCCTCCATTAAGATCCTTATCAGGATCACACATTTGAAAGATGAGAAACAGACAATTTGAGAGCTACACATTTTGTGCCCAGCACTCAGTGGCAGTAGCGAGAGCTTAAAAACTGCTGTCGCTGAGAGAGTTCAGGCCAAAAAAGAAAAGAAAGCAAATGGCTTGAGAATCCTTAAGAAAGTCCTTGAATCTCTTTAAAATAGTGGCGCCTGCCTATGCAATCTAAGCACAAAAGTATTACAGCCTTCAGAGCACAAAACAAAAGATAATAGAGATATTTAAATGTTCTCTGTAGATCTCTGGTGCTTGTACTAATTCCATGGATTTTAGAGTACTACTTTGCACTCAAGGACAGATGCCTTTGAATTTTGCCTCTTAAGCATTTGGATCAATGTGGTTGTAACTGCATTTTTATAGGTACCCTTGGGCAATAAGAATTTCTGAGTCATTTTTTTAAAAATTCTAATTAATTAAAGGACAATCCTCTGCTGGGCATGGTAATGATTGATGGGCTTAAGGGCCAGTGTAACATTCTTTCAATATTTTATTTTTGAAAAAAGAAAAAGAAAACAAAAGCAAACAAAAAAGACTACAAAATACAATCAGAAAAAAAAAAACAATTATAGAAATCATGTCCCTCCCATTTAGAGATATAACTGGAGATGGACATGAACTGCTGATTCTAGGGTGTTGCAATTTGGCACTCCACCGTGGATTCCCTGCCCCACCTCCTCCAGGCTCTGGCTCTGAGTTGGCACCTGTTGAAGATGGCTGGGCACTGAACTGTAGAACGCCTCTTTGGCCACTCACTGAACTGGCACAAACCACTAATGCATGCTCATCTCAAGATATAAATGATTTTCATCCCTTTAGGAAGCCCCATTCTCTTTCCAGAATTACAGAACTTCCCTTTATTAATACAATCTCAATACAATCTCCCCAAATATGTGTAAAAATATTCTCACTTATCAACAACTCTATTTTAATATTGTACACTAACTGATCACATTAGCATGATCACATTACCACGGTCATATACTTTGTTTTCCAATTCCTAGCTACCATTAACCTTATTAATCTGTTAATAAATTTGAAATCAATTCTTTAGTTGTCTAATTAGGGCTTAAGGCAAAAAATTAAAATGCACCTTATTTTAAAAGAGTGAACCCAAATGTCTTGATATTTCTTTAATCAGAAAAAAAAAAAACAATTATAGAAATCATGTCCCTCCCATTTAGAGATATAACTGGAGATGGACATGAACTGCTGATTCTAGGGTGTTGCAATTTGGCACTCCACCGTGGATTCCCTGCCCCACCTCCTCCAGGCTCTGGCTCTGAGTTGGCACCTGTTGAAGATGGCTGGGCACTGAACTGTAGAACGCCTCTTTGGCCACTCACTGAACTGGCACAAACCACTAATGCATGCTCATCTCAAGATATAAATGATTTTCATCCCTTTAGGAAGCCCCATTCTCTTTCCAGAATTACAGAACTTCCCTTTATTAATACAATCTCAATACAATCTCCCCAAATATGTGTAAAAATATTCTCACTTATCAACAACTCTATTTTAATATTGTACACTAACTGATCACATTAGCATGATCACATTACCACGGTCATATACTTTGTTTTCCAATTCCTAGCTACCATTAACCTTATTAATCTGTTAATAAATTTGAAATCAATTCTTTAGTTGTCTAATTAGGGCTTAAGGCAAAAAATTAAAATGCACCTTATTTTAAAAGAGTGAACCCAAATGTCTTGATATTTCTTTAATCAGCTTGTGCCTGCTTCAGCGCCCCTGGAGTTCTTATTTATACTGGATGCCAAACGTGTTGTTGGAATATCCATTTGTTTGCATTTCAGTCCTGTGTATAATGGCATCTTTCTTGTCTGGGATTCATCTGGAAAGGGCAAAAGAAACATTCAGTGGTGCAGGATTATTACCATTCTTGCACATAATGACATATTTTCTGAATGGGATTCCTGAGAAGGGACATTAAACTACATAGAATTTGTCAGCATTCTGCTCAGAAAAACAGATGAGAAACAAAACAAGAAAATGATACTGGGATCTTGTTTATATGGGGAGTCAAGAATTCTCCCTGATGCAGAGAGGAGTCATGGCAGGGAGTCACGAGCTGACAAGACTCATAAAATCATTGAGAAGCAGGAATTTTTGAGGGCTTGTCCCATTCCTGTTGTATGTGTGAGAAAGGAAGGAAGCCAAAAAGCCAGCTAGCTAGTATTTTTGGTCTACAATGTGGTCATATGTCCTCCTTTAGAGGGAGCAGTCTACCCTTGAAGACCTGTCTTTTTTGACGTCTGACCTCCCTTTTGGTGATGTGTAAGCAGCCACCAGTGCATTTCCCTGACCAAGCAGAGACAGTTAAGGCTTTGATTGGTAAATGTGTCTTATCAGTCCCCCCCCCTCTCATTTTCTAAGTAAAATGGTTGGGAGGGAGGGAGTCATTTTGTAAGAAAAGATACCATGCATACACAGTGATATAACTACAGACGCATGGCAGGCCTGATGTGTCAATTCTGTATGAACTATAGATGTGAGATCAATCCTAGGAGTGGACATTCTGGAAACACTCTTCAGACCGGTCCTCTGAAATAACTGGCTGTTATCTAGCTAAATATTTCAACAAAACCAGTTTATTTTCTTTTTTATATATTCATTGTCAACAAGCTTCAGAAAATACAAGGCACAGAGGATTTCAGAGAATTATTAAACAGTATGCTTTATTTGTTTGTTTGTTTGTTTTATAACCCATCTTTCTTTAGATGCTGTGTCCCAGTCCTGTGCAATATGCTAAGCATTAGTGTATTCCCACTTACAGTAGTTAAGTCCAGTTGTAATTATACAGCGGTGCCTTGATTTACGAAGTGAATCCATATTGGATCGGTGGCCGTAACTCAAAAATTTCTTAAGTCGAAGCACCATTTCCCATAGGAATGCTGTGAAACCCGATTAATCTGTTCTGGCCAAAGAACAGCTTTGGCCTCCGAGCTTCCAAAGCAGCACCCTCTGCCTGCTGCCTCCTGTACCTGTTGCCCTCTGCCTCCCGTCCCCTGGGCAGCGGAGGGGGTTTGGACACCTAGGAAGCCGGCACCCAGCATGGAGGTTGTGGCGGCTTTGGTTTCCTGGGCTTTGAAAGCTGTACCAGCTGCCATCTGCCTCCTGTCCCTGCTGCCCTCTGCCTCCTGTCCCCACAGGGATAGGAGGTAGAGGACAATGGGGATGGGAGGCAGAGGGCAGCGGAAGGGGTTTGGAAGCCCAGGAAATGGGCACCCAGTGCGGCAGTCGGGATGGTGTTGGAAGCCCTGGAAGGTGGCACCTGGCGTGGAGGTCGGGGTGACTTTTGGCTTCCCAGGCTTCCAAAACTGCACCTGCTGCCCTCTGCCTCCCATGCCCACTGTCCTCTGCTTTCTGTCCCCACTGCCCTCGGCCTCCTGTCTCCTCTGTCTCCTGCAGTGGGGACGGGAGGTAGAGGGCAGCGGGGACGGGAGGCAGAGAGCAGCGGGGGCAGCTTTGGAAGCCCACGAAGCCAAAAGTCACCCTGACCTCCGCTCCAGGTGACGAATTCCTGGTCTTCCAAAGCACCATCACCTGGTGCGGCGGTTGGGGTGGTGTTGGAAGCCTGGGAGGCTGAGCTTCCCTTTTCCTAATCGTTGGGTCAAAGAAGCAGCCTCTTCACCACCAACGGTTTGAATTCCTGCCTTTCTCCCCAAC